>NC_139980.1:32815664-32828164 GCF_963993115.1 Abramis brama
AGCCCTAATACTATTCCATAAAAAAAAACAAGAATTGACCATTTTGATTTCATGGTGACTTTAAAGAATTCCAATAAGGAACACTTAAATGGAATTTCTATCATAATTTGGAACCAATATGATTCAACTGGATAAACTGAAAATCTATTTTTGTTAGATCCCAGTAGGATTGGTTCCAATTTGGAATATAAAGCAGAGGAATACTCTATTTCACAATTTCACAATCGTGACTTTCATTATATTAAACACTCCAGCTTAAACGTGAATGTACTTTTTTTTACAGCCTTTATGCATAAAAAAATAATCACAGCCTTTGCAATTTCAATATTGCGATAAGCCAACTTGATTTAAGTGCGATCACATGGAAACCGTGCAGCCCTGGTTGCTCTTCTAAATGTTGATGGATTGAGCTGATTTGTGTCGTTCTGTCCCGTCAGCCTCTTCACGTGGTGTGTCCCGAGCCGTACACACAGCCTCCTCCGGCTCAGGCTCACCGCTCAGACCTGATGCTGGAGCTGCAGCCTCCACCCATGGCCTACCGCCGCTGCTCCGTCCTGGGGCTTCCCTTCAGACGCCGCTACGAGCGCATTCAGCTGCTGCCCGAGGTCACACACACTTATCAGATTTCAGTTCCTTATTTATTTATAAAGCACATTTAAAAACAACGCAGGGTTGAGCAAAGTGCTGTACAGATCATTATACTCAAATAAAAACAGATTTTACAGATTACAATCTATAAAATAACACACACAAAACTAAATGATTAATTGAAAACCAACATTAAGAAAATATGTTTTTTGATTTAAAAATGCTGGTGGGCTATTCCAGAGTTTAGGGCTTGCTATCGCAAAAGCTCTGTCTCCTCGATGTTTTAGCCTAGATCTAGATCTTGACAGAGAGCAATCCAAGGTTGCCAGTATCTAATGTATGTACGTATCTAATGACACGTAGAGATCTTAACCCTTTATATTTAAATTATTAAAAATGTGTTAAAGTCCCCCTGTAGTCAATCATTTTATCTCTTAAAACTCATCTTTGATCACCAAAATGACATATTTAAAAGTTTTTTCCTTCATGCCTTAAAATAGCTTGAATGTAACTCGACACCCTTGCCTCATTTAGTATACGCGGTTCTATGAATATGCAAATGAGCCCCGCCTCCACTCACTCACTCAGCTCAGAGATCCACTGGTTGACGATCACACGTTGATCTGATTGGTTACAAGGTAGTTTGTGACGTCGTGTTTTTGAGACTGTCTTTGGTTCACTGCAGTTTTAAGGAGAAAATACTCAGCAATGGTGTCGACTTATGAATTTACACATGGTTTGACTTAAAGCATATTAAAAACACCACATAGACATATAAACAACATTAAAAGCTGGATTTTTTACCACAGGGGGACTTTAAAGGTTAATTAAGGTCTCACTGTTTATAACAGCTGTACCTTAATTCCTTAATTGAATATGTGAAACGTATTCATATCAGATAGGACACACCACACTGATCAGAACACAGAAAACACACGTCACGTCTAGCCCACAAATACACGTACGTTTTCAGACTAGAAGTAAACTACATGAATATATATGAATGCTATATGAATATGAGTATATGATATTAAAAGATACAATAGACAAAAAGCATAAATGGATCAATACAAGAATAAAATGATTGAAAGGATTAATCATAGAAATAACCATAAATAATCATACATATATACTTTTCTTTTTAATTTTTACTTTTATACTTTTAAGTTGCATTTGTTTGGTTCATTGTTCAATCTCACAATAATTATTTTAGTTTTTTTTTTTTATTAAAAATAATAAAAAAATGTATTATACTCTTGTTTGCACAAGAGTTAACTGTAAAACGTAAACTTTGCTGAAGTTAAATGTCTTTAACTGGAAGTGTTCGGTTTAACTCTGCTAAACTATAATTACCAAAACTAAAATTGAAACTAAATATATAAAAAGTAAATAGAAATGCGTTCACAAAATAAAAACTAAACTAAAATTAACAAAACCATTAATGAAACTAACTGAAGTTTATAGGAAATTTAAAAATGATATTAAAATAAAAACTATGCAAAACTACAATAACCTTGGTGTTTTCATGTGTTTTAATGCATTATACTTTCTAAAGGTGTAACAAAGAATAAATTAGCATTATAACTGTGGTTACAATTATTCACGAGACCATACGATGCGTTATAAGGTTCATTAAAAGGCATAATTAATGCATTAAAGAACTTTTATAATGCATTATATAAGTGCTAGCAGATATGTTTTGGGTAACTATAACACCTTTGGCATAAAAATATTGACTGTGTAAATTGATTATTTGTGTGCTTAAAAATAATAATAAATAGTATCAGTAATAAAACACTGTATCAGTGGATATCTGTTTCAGTTTCTCTTTTCTCTTGCTGATCCTCCAGCTTGCCAAATCTCTGGTTCCCTCTGAGATTAAACCCGGCGTCTCTGTCGCAACAGTGTCTGCGGTTCTGCAGTCCAAGGACAACAAGCACGTTCTGCAGGTCAGTGTGTGTGTGTGTGTGTGTGTGTGTGAGTCAACAACATCCAGAGAAACACTCGTGTCATGCATGAATTTACTTCAGTTGCTCTGAACATTGTCTGAAGCATTTTTAGCCCATTTTATAACCAATCACATGGCTCGTAAATTACAGTTTAGTCATCCATCATGAACACACACTTACAGTGCAAAACTCCCTTTCCTGTCCACTCTTTTTTTGGAAACTAAAGCACAAAACGATTCATTCTCCTTATGAAATCTACATGGTTATGAAATCACAACCATGAGCACATAAAGGACATAAGCAAAAAAATGTATATTGTCATATTCTCAACGTTTTGGTTGATGATAATATTTGTCACGATATGCACATTTCTATGGAAAACAAAACAAAAAACAAAGGTACATTTGAGTATTGTAAATCACTCAATTTAAAATACAAAAAAGCTATTTTAAATGATTTATAAAACATGAAAAAGTACACATTTAGAATATATATATATATATATATATATATATATATATATATATATACTCAAATAATACTCAAATGAACCTTTCTTTATTTTCTCTCATGGTTGTGAAATAAATAAATATATATATACAGTGAGGAAAATCAGTATTTGAACACCCTGCTATTTTGCAAGTTCTCCCACAGAAATCATGGAGGGGTCTGAAATTGTCATCGTAGGTGCATGTTCACTGTGAGAGACATAATCTAAAAAAAAAATCCAGAAATCACAATGTATGATTTTTTAACTATTTATTTGTATGATACAGCTGCAAATAAGTATTTGAACACCTGAGAAAATCAATGTTAATATTTGGTACAGTAGCCTTTGTTTGCAATTACAGAGGTCAAACGTTTCCTGTAGTTTTTCACCAGGTTTGCACACACTGCAGGAGGGATTTTGGCCCACTCCTCCACACAGATCTTCTCTAGATTAGTCAGGTTTCTGGGCTGTCGCTGAGAAACACGGAGTTTGAGCTCCCTCCAAAGATTCTCTATTGGGTTTAGGTCTGGAGACTGGCTAGGCCATGCCAGAACCTTGATATGCTTCTTACAGAGCCACTCCTTGGTTATCCTGGCTGTGTGCTTCGGGTCATTGTCATGTTGGAAGACCCAGCCTCGACCCATCTTCAATGCTCTAACTGAGGGAAGGAGGTTGTTCCCCAAAATCTCGCAATACATGGCCCCGGTCATCCTCTCCTTAATACAGTGCAGTCGCCCTGTCCCATGTGCAGAAAAACACCCCCAAAGCATGATGCTACCACCCCCATGCTTCACAGTAGGGATGGTGTTCTTGGGATGGTACTCATCATTCTTCTTCCTCCAAACACGTTTAGTGGAATTATGACCAAAAAGTTCTATTTTGGTCTCATCTGACCACATGACTTTCTCCCATGACTCCTCTGGATCATCCAAATGGTCATTGGCAAACTTAAGACGGGCCTTGACATGTGCTGGTTTAAGCAGGGGAACCTTCCGTGCCATGCATGATTTCAAACCATGACGTCTTAGTGTATTACCAACAGTAACCTTGGAAACGGTGGTCCCAGCTCTTTTCAGGTCATTGACCAGCTCCTCCCGTGTAGTTCTGGGCTGATTTCTCACCTTTCTTAGGATCATTGAGACCCCACGAGGTGAGATCTTGCATGGAGCCCCAGTCCGAGGGAGATTGACAGTCATGTTTAGCTTCTTCCATTTTCTAATGATTGCTCCAACAGTGGACCTTTTTTCACCAAGCTGCTTGGCAATTTCCCCGTAGCCCTTTCCAGCCTTGTGGAGGTGTACAATTTTGTCTCTAGTGTCTTTGGACAGCTCTTTGGTCTTGGCCATGTTAGTAGTTGGATTCTTACTGATTGTATGGGGTGGACAGGTGTCTTTATGCAGCTAACGACCTCAAACAGGTGCATCTAATTTAGGATAATAAATGGAGTGGAGGTGGACATTTTAAAGGCAGACTAACAGGTCTTTGAGGGTCAGAATTCTAGCTGATAGACAGGTGTTCAAATACTTATTTGCAGCTGTATCATACAAATAAATAGTTAAAAAATCATATATTGTGATTTCTGGATTTTTTTTTTTAGATTATGTCTCTCACAGTGGACATGCACCTACGATGACAATTTCAGACCCCTCCATGATTTCCAAGTGGGAGAGTTCATATATGAAGAGTTCAGATGCAAAAGCCTCTAAGTGTCATCTGAAATTTTCTTCTAGAATGATCTTCTTTATAAAGCTTGTATATTTAAGTTCAGTAATTTCACTTAAATGACAATTAATAGGTAATTTGCATTGCCATTAAAGTGAAATTATTGAACTTAAATATACGAGCTTGATAAAAATGATCATTCTAGAAGAAAATTTGATGGCACTTAGAGGCTTTTGCATCTGAACTCTTCATATGTATATGTATATACACACACATTAATGTATTTTTTTCACATCAATGAGAGAAAATAAAGTATGTTAAAAAAGTAAAAATGTTTTTTTTTTTTTTATAAATAAAAAACCTATGCTTTTTGTTCATTTTCACCCATCTCAAGGCCTATTTACTATTCAGCATCTAACAAACACAATAAGTGGACTTGAAAGAAAATAAATAAATGTAGTGTAGAACATGACCCTGTAAAGTAAAACGCATACTTCACACAAGCATGTTCAGACATCTGATATTAAACTCTTATTTGCATGTGTGTGTGTGTGTGTGTGTTGTAGCCGGTGCCCAAACCTGCTCCAGTGCCGCCCAGTAAGAAGAGGAAGAGGGTGATGGAGGAACCGCCGGAGGTCCTGACCCCGAAGCCTCTGCTCAGCGGGGCGGTTCCTCTCGAGCCGTTCCTGGCCACACTGCACAAGGTACGAGACACACTCAATCTGTGCACTAACCAGAAGCATCACGAGTGAAGAGAACTGAACACAGTTCAACCCGCCTGTGGGGTAAAGTCAAGCCGGGACAAGAGTTTGATGAATGCAACAGACACTCAGATGAAACTGTGTGTGTGTGTGTGTGTGTGTGTGTGTGTGATGTCCCGGGGCGGTAGACAGTGCACACCTGACGGTGGTAACTCAACCTACTGACACACAGATCTGGCCCTGAAGAGACGCTCTCTCTCTTTGAGTCTCAGTACCGCCAGCTGCAGGAAACACAATGTTCATGAACTAAATTAAAAACAGGATGAAGTGAGAGAAATCCACCCATCCTGTGAGAACGGGAGGCATTAGCATGCAGGGAAAACGGCAAACTCCTCATTTGCTTGGATCCCAAACGGCAGATTCTGGCGGCACCGGGACATCGATTAAACGCTAATTAATCTGGAAAGGAAATGAATTTCTCTAATGATTCTGAAGGAAGGTGATTTCCTCCTCAAGGTGACTCTGAGCTGCTAATGAACTCCGTTTCTTTCAGAAGTGTGTTAGTGCTGATCAGGCAGTGTGCTGAAGCGGCGCATGGCTTCTGATACACACAATCAAAGTGATTTTTAGTGCATGTATGAAGATATTTTCCAATACGTTTTGGTCCACTGTAGTTTAGTTCTTCAAACTGGCCCTATTTCATTAAGTGAGATTTTTATTTTGTACTCAATAATGGTGTCCCTTAAAACTCATCTTTGATCACCAAAAATATGTATTTAAATGTGTTTTCCTTGAAAAAAAAATCTTCATGCCTTAAAATAGCTTGGTTGTAACTCGACACCCTTGCCTCATTAAGTATATGCGGTTCTATGAATATGCAAATGAGCCCCGCCTCCACTCACTCACTCATCTCAGAGATCCACTCGTTGACGATCGCACGTTGATCTGATTGGTTACAAGGTAGTTTGTGATGTCAGACGACGTATATATATATATATGTGTTATTTTATTCTTGCTTACTATTTTAGTATTATAGTATTTATTAATATTAAATGAGTTTTCTTTTTTTTGTGTAGGTTTTAGTAGTATTTGCTTGTCATTTTTAATAAAAAAAAGGATTTCAATATTTTCTTAATATATTTCTATTTTGCACGTTTTTCCATCTAATACCATACCTATATTTTATTTATAATTAAGGTAAAAAAAAACCAAAGAGTATTATGAATTACAAATAAAAACATCAATAATAAATATATCAATCAATAATAAATATCAAACATCAATAATAATAAAAAATATTAAAAAAAACAGTAATAACGTATCAAAGTAACATATATCAATAATAACAGTAATTCTAGTACTTCAATATGAACATTTTATTAGTTGCTAATTTTTTCCATCTAATATTTTATTTTAATTCAGCTTTTTTACAGTTAAGGTAAAATGATTTTCAATAGTTTTAGTTAACGATGTCAACTATTTATTTATTTTGCATATTTTGACACGTCTGGTTTTTGCATGTAAAATGCTGTAGTCTGAACACTTTTTCATTCGTTTACCCAGAACACCCTAGCAACCGCCTAGCAACAGGCGGAATGACATAGCATTGGCCTAGCAACCACATAACAACGTTTTGGCAACTCAAGACTCAAAACACCTTAGCAATCACATTTCAACAAAATTATGTTAAATGATGTAAAAGTTATGGTTTGACAGTAATAATGTCCTGGCACTCTGGTATAAGTGAGAGTGGAAGTGAGAGCTCATTTGTGTGCTCTCCATTCTCTCACACACGTCTGAGTTGGCGGGTCGGGTCGGGTTATCCCGAGGAGGCTCTCAGGAACCGCAGAATGGGCCGCTGAGAGCCGGATGGTTTGACCACAGCTGTTATTACAGCGTAAAGTGTCCCAGATCTCCACCATTAACCATTCACCTGAGACCCGCTGCTGCTTTTGAAGGATCAAACCTCTCGGATAAATGGGAATGAGCCAATTAAACCAAATCAATCCCCAGATGAACTTTGAGACGCTGTGCTGGAGTAATTAACATTGATTAATAGTCTCTGCAGAAATCAAACAGCAGTGTTATTTTACTGTCATAGCATTATTAATATTTTGAATTTGCTTTTATTTTTATATTTTCAGTTTTCATTTTAATTTTAGTTTGTTTTAGTAATTTTGTAATTTTTCTATTTGGGTTTTAGTTTAGTAATTTGAATATTTAAAATTCAACCTATTTCAACTTTTCGTTTATTTTATTTAAAAGTTTGTTATATTTATATTTTTTATTTCAGCTTTTATGTCAGTTACCAAAAATGATTTTTAATAGTTAAGTTTTAAGGCCCCGATATACTTCAAGCGAAATCGAAAGACAAACGTCATTTCGGCCAAAATCAGGCCAGAACGAAGTAATCTAACTACCATTGGTCAGTGGCGATGATGTCACAGGTGGGCGTGGCTCTGAGGCTCCGCCTTCTTTGAGGTGTAAATCTTCTCGGGTTCATCTCTTCTTCTGAGGTCAGGTGCGAGTAAAAACATGAACACACTGAAGAAGAGCTGCTTTATGCTAGAGAATGAAGTTGTAATTCTAATTGAACGAGACACTGACACATTTTTTTCATGTTTAGTGATGTAAAGCTGCTTATATTGTAGTGCTATATTAATCAACGTGACGTGGTTTGACTGGATTGCAGAGTTGCAGGAAACATATCCACATCAATATGATCAGATGCTTTCTGAACTGCTGTTTCTCACCGCTGTCATGTTGTTGTTGTGTTTGTTGTTATTGAGAGGAAAGCGCACGGCTCATATTTACATATTCATCTAAACGTCGCTCTCAGCAGAGTCTGGAGATTCACTATATCACTATGTCCTAACTACACACGACGCAACGCGCGATAAAAGGCACATTTTCCATGTTAATCAGAGTGTTTGTTTAGTGATTTGTTGATAATCTCAGGTAGTTTATGTGCTTTATTTAATGTTAAAAGCGTGTAATGTGACTTTGAATATCATTTAGTGCTCCAGCTTTGAGGCTGTAAAAGCAACAATGGATAATTCACCTCAGATCTTGAAATTAAACAAATGGAAACAAGAACGTTGAAACTGTGAACAAACAAGTGTATTCTTTGACAAAGCTTGTTTTAGTAACTCAGCAGCCTATGTATTTTTAATAATGTTTAAATGGTGTAATATTTGTGAATTTGATTATGTAGCTACTTATCCATTTTCTTGCGAGTGCCGTCAAGATTACTCTCTAGTGCTGTGAGACTCCGCCCACACGCTGTTCTGATTGGCTGACTCCGCCCACACGCTGTTCTGATTGGCTGACTCCGCCCACACGCTGTTCTGATTGGCTGTGGGCTTTGATTGATTTTTGAAGCATCTCGCAGTCGCCAAGCGTCTAGTGTGGACAGACAAATGACTTGTTGCTGGAATCTTATCGCATCGCGTCTGGTTAGGACATGGTGTAATCTGTAATGCAACAGTAAATGTTTGATAAAATGATAATATTTACAGCATAACTGTCTTAAATGACTAACTGTCTCCTGGTAGAACGGCATCATGGAGGTGAAGGTGGAGGAGACGGCAGACGGACACATTCTTCACCTGCAGGCAGAAGATGTGCTCATCCAGCTGGAGGAAGACGGCACACACATCATCTGTGACAACAACGAGCCGTTGCGCACCGCGCTGAGAGACCTGGTGCTGCGCTTCCTGCAGAAACTATGACCTCTGACCTCTTGTGGATATCTGGCTCCTTAATGACTTGACCTGTCAATACAGTGGCTGTAATTCAATCAGAGCCAGAAAACAGGATCCAGAACCACTGTAATGGCTGATGAACTTCAGTGTACAGATATAACGTGTTTCATAACGCATCATCGTTCATTTACTGTTTGGATGGAGACTTTTGTCTGTGTGTTTTATATCATTGTAAAATAACGTTGAAATAAAACCTTTTTTCTATATTTCCTTAAGCCTGTTTAAAATACTCATCCAGAGATTAAATTCTCTTGTCATTTACTCACCCACATATTCAAACTCGACGTGTCTCTCGCTGCATTACAAAACTATGACGGTGAACAACAAACTTCATAAATTCTCATTTTGTGTTTTATAGGACAGACTCGTATTGGTTTGAGAATGAACATTTAAAACACTTGATCAGTAGTTTGTTTCTATATTGTGTCTAGTTGCCAGTTTACAAATGCAGACTTTATAAAACGCTATAAATTCCTGGAGTTTGTGGGCCTTTACTGGGAATTAAATCGGATAAACGTACGGCTATGCAATTTGGTTGCGTACATTTCACAAGCTGCAAATGTAAAGATTCTGGCAAAGGGGTTGCACAGACTAGTTGACTTTAATGCTTTGCCATGAAGCTTTAAGCTTGACGTCGACTAGTCGCTGATCATGGCCTATAGAGGGCGCAACAGAAGAGGAAATCTGCGAAGTCCACTTTTACACTCCAAACTGTTAAAATGACAAATACATGCATACTCAAGAGAGCGCTCCACAAGTTATGTTTGATTATACCATCCGGATGCTCAAATTGATCGGGTGAATGCACGTTTTAAAGGGGTGGTTGATTATGATTTCACTTTTCTAACTTTAGTTAGTGTGTAATGTTGCTGTTTGAGCATAAACAACATCTGCAAAGTTACAACGCTCAAAGTTCAAAGCAAAGGGAGATATTTGCTTTTAAAGAAATCGCTTTTTAAGGACTACAACAAACGGCTGGTAGAGACTACACCACATTCCTCCCGGGTTAGTGACATCACCAACCCTAGAATTTACATAAACCCGCCCCCTGAACACGATTTATAGATTATCAAGACAGAATATGCTAATCAATGACTCGAAGATAACTACACATAAGCTACATAAATTCATCAACTAACCATTCAGAAATGTCCTGTTGCTTCTACATGTTGTCACTTCTTCTTGAGTCTCTCCATCATTGTCTGACTCCGGTTTGAACATAAAAGGCTAAAGGTTTTTGAAATTTCCAGTGCATGTGAGGTAAAAGGACACAAACTGTTGTAGCTCCGCCCCCTGTGCCGGGAGCAGCAGCTCATTTGCATTTAAAGGAACAGAAAACAAAAACGGTGCGTTTTTGCTCACCCTCAAAAAGTAACAACTTTAACATGCTATATAAAATATATCTGTGGGATATTTTGAGCTAAAACTTCACATACACACTCTGGGGACATCAGAGACTTATTTTACATCTTGTGAAAAGAGCATTATACCACCCCTTTAAACAGCTTAAAGTAGACGCAAGTTAATCGCTGTTCTAAACTAATGCACTGCTGCATTGTAACACACACAAAATAGCTCGGAAACTGAAAAGTTCTAGCACATATTTCTTAGTAACTAAATCCCACAGCTTCAATATTATTAGAGAGACGCTGCCAGGAAGAATTAATTCACACGCAATCGCTCTCTCACTAATTGTTCATTAATGACGTCATCAGCGACTAGTCGACGCGACTTTAATCACATAAATGTCGACTTAAAAAAGTCGTTTAACCCCTATTGGTCACACAATACAGTAACCTTATTACAGTTTTTATTTTACAATCGCTTGCCTTGGACACATTTCCAATACTTAAGTCACTTTTTCAAAACTTGACACAGTTCTTCTCCTAACCAACTCTCAACTCGGCAGAGCGGTTGCTTTCACATTCAAAATGCACTAAAACTTCCAAAACACTTCATTCATTTGTCAAATCAACACTAGTGAAGATTTTCTTCCTACAAACACACTTTGTCCCTCATAAAACAATGACCTAAAAACAGGTAGCATTATACAATGTTTTTGTGACACCTGCAGCTTGTTAAATGGTCGACGTTTACATTGCAGTACACAAGTGTTCCCCTTTTGTAATGACATTGAAAAACTAACACTTGTAGGTGTTCAGGTACATCTAATAGTTTTGAATATATTTCAATATAGAAATGTAGCAAATTGCTGTCTTATTATGACCGCCGCTAGCGTAGCTAGCGAAAGCGGTCATATAGGGATTGTCAAAGTTTTTTTTTTTTTTTTTTTTCGTCATCTACTGAATTTTTCGTCAACGATACCAGGGACACCGAAACACCGGGGAACATGAAATTTGGTGGGCATGTAGCCCCACTAGACTTTTACGGAAAAATTTCGTTTGGTCCCCGGGGGCCACTGCCCCCCCGCGCTGGGCCCCCCCAAACCCAAAAAATGCAGTTTTTCCTAAATAACTACCTGAACCGTGGCACCGAGGATGAAGAAATTTTTATGGTATGTTGGTCTTAAGGGCCCACATCAACCTAGCCCATAATCACTCATTTGTGATTCCCTCCCATAAAAAATGAAAATGCAATATTATTCTGCTTTAATCGCCCCTATCTTCAGTTGAGATGTTCAGAACTGCACCATATTTCATGTGTATGATTAACTTGACATCCTCTGGGGGTATGCTAAGTTTCGTAGAATTTCATCCATGGGGGGGGGGGGGGTATAAAATAAATTCATTTATGTGCACATTTAGTGACTGTACACTCATCGGCCTGTAGATGGTGGTGTTGAGCGAAGGGTTGCTGGTTTAGGATGATACTGTCACTAAGGTTGCCAACTGTCCCGAATTAGGCGGGACGTCCCGCATTTTGGGCCTAATTTATTTGTCCCGTGCGTGACCTCCCGTGTCCCGTTTTTTGACAAGCTGATAAACCACTGACTGATACAACAGCAACAGCAGCAGTGCTGACCACGACACTTGAGAATGATCACCGACACCTGTCATCATCCAATCACAGCTTTTTTTAATCACTGTTTTGAGACAAATCATTGTTTGATTTGCGAACATCCTCTGCCGTCTGGTCGCTTCCGCTTCAAACATGTAATCTACCTGAGGGAATAATATGCTCAAAAAACATTTCTGATTATTATTAATGTTTTAAAGCTTTTAGAAAGTACATAGAAAGCTTTTGTAACATTATCTTAACTGTCACTTTTGATTAATGTAATGCATCCTTGCTGAATAAAAGTAGGCAATTACTTTCTTTATTTTTTTTCCCAAAAAATAATCTTACTAACCCCAAACTTTTGAACTGTAAGCCTAGTGTATAATGT